>NC_056731.1:749403775-749416275 GCF_019279795.1 Protopterus annectens
AGACAATATGAGACAGGGAATAGCTGGAGTTTTTTGAGTCTGTCCATGTAGGCCATTTGTTTAAGGCCTAGGATCCTCTTCGTGAAGTACTTTTGTGGCCTTTCCAACTGTTGTATGTGTCTAGTGAGGTACATGCCAAATGGGGCATTATACTCTATGACTGGTCTAATGAGGGAAGAGTAGAGAGAAATTATGACCTATTTCTTCCTGGATGCAAAACCCTTAGTAATGAGATGTGCCACATAGAAGGACTTTCTGACCACAGTGGGAATGTTGTGATTGAAGGAGAGGTTGCTTTCAACCTGTTCTCCAGATTTCTTATAACGCCTTCAGTGTTCAGTGGGTTCCCATCGATGCGGTAATTAGTGGGAATTGAATTTTTCCCAGAGGGGATGATGACGCATTTTTTGGCATTAAGCTTAAGGCCATGGTTTTGACACCAATCATTGGTCTCAGTGAGGCCTTTCTGTAGGATGTCTACATCACTTGGGGAGTTAATAATGGCTCCCAGCTTGCAGCCATCTGTGAACCTGGTCAGCCAGAGTCCCTCCTTGTTGGCTTGGACTTCTGAGAAGTAGATGCCAAACAGGAAAGAACCCAGGACCGATTCCTGTGGGACTCCACTCATGACTGGTCAGCAGTCTGACTTGGAGTCCGCTACTTTCACACTGTGGGTTCTATCTGTGAGACAATTTGCAACCCACCTAGTGATATAGGGGTTGATGCCTAGTTTGGTCAGTTTATCAATAATACCTGAGTGGGGAATGGTATCAAAGGCCTTGGTCAGATCAAGGTAGGCTGTATGAACTGCCTTGCCCTCATCCACACCTCTGGTGACTGACTCAGAGAAGTCAACCAGGTTGAGCAGACATGATCTACCTTTCACAAAACCAAATTGCATGGGATCTAGAGTTTGAAGATTCCCTATATCCTTGTTAATTAGATCCATGATGATGTGCTCCACAGCCTTACATATTAGACTCATCAGGCTAATGGGGCAATAATTCCCAGGGTCTGTAGTCACTCCCCCTTTATGGAGAGGGATGACTGTAGCAGTGTGCCATTCAGTAGGGACAAAGCCTAAGGTGAGGCTGTGATTGAACAGGGCACACAGATGTGGTGCCAGTTCACTTTGTAGTTTATGTAGAACACATCCAGGGATATTGTCAGGTCCCATGGAAGCTGTATTCTTGGCCTTGGACAATGCATCTTTAACCTGTGCTGCAGTAATGCTGGGTGCCTGGCATTCCTCTGTTATTGTGATTGGTCCTTTGGGAGAAGAGAGGGGTAAAGTTGGCACTGAATCTGTTGGCCAGTATGTTGGCAATATCTGTTGGCTCAGTATAGGAGGCCCAGTAACTCAGAGCAAACCTGGGTATTGCCACAGAGATTCTTGATATAACTATAGAAGGCTTTGTGGTTGTTTTTACTGTCTGCCGCAATTCTGCCTTCATAGATGGCTTTAGAGGTTTTGATGAAGGCTCTCATCTTTTTGTTGAGGCTAATAAGGAAGTTTTTCCAGTCTTGGGACTTCATCTTTTTCTGCAACAGTTTCTTTCTTCTGTTGTAGAGTTTATTAATGGCAGAAAACCAGATTGGCTTCCTGTTTTTGGAGGAAAGCATCTTGGTTCTGTTGGGTATGGCTAGTTCCATGCATTTATGTATGTGTTCATACAGTGCATTGGTGTATGATTCAGCAGTCATGCATCTATTTTCCATTGACATGCAGTGCTGTGAAGTTAGCCACCTCTGTTTTTAGGAGACCAAAGTCAGCTTTGGAGAAGTTTTTCATGGTGGTTACCTTTGCAGGTGGTTTGGGTGAGATATGGATTTCCGCGGTGATTAGTTTGTAGTCGGATCTAACCAGGGAGGAACTGACTATTGGTGTAGAGCAACAGTTTCCCATGTTAGTAATAACCAGGTCAAGGATGTGACCAGTACTTTTCTGTGGGTTCTTTGTATTAGTATATTACCGGGAAACCACAACTGTATGAGGAACAGAGCAGACATATGGAGCGGAATGCTGGACATCCTGCAGAAACATGTACCGTACCATTTATGTAGACTGTCACCCTGTGTCTGCTAAGGCATGTACCCCAGTCACATCATACCCACAACTACATACAGCAGGAAATCTGCACAAAGCCATGAACAGTGGTGGGACAAAGGCCCAAATACAAGGGGAAGGATTAACTACTGGCCAGACAAATGTATAAAGTGCAAAGAATAACAGGCCATGCATTAGCATGGGTTTGGTGATATGGATGGAGTCAGTAACTCAAATGTCTGTCAGCATGTCCTAATGTCAACCTATAATGATTTGCCAATAATGTACCAGAAATCAACAATGCTATGTACAACATAACATACATATGCAGAACTCTGTACATTTCATTGCAATCGCCACACTTGATAGGTATGAAATACATATTATATTCAGCACACAGCCAGGGAATGTCTTGGACAAAATATCAAGGAGGTGACTGTTGAATCAGGTGCAGCAGTCAATTGGCAGCAGCACACAAAATCCCGGACTAGAGTACAGGTAGGTCTGGCCTGATAGTCACACTGGGCATGGTACACTTAGCTAACTTGAGCCCATGTCTGATGCCTCATTTGCCTGAGGAACTGATATATGAAAATATGTGTGTGCATACAGGCAGCTATGTATACGTATGTCTCTCTCCCTATCACCTTCACACATGATTACCCAATCTATTAGTATGTGGCACAGATATTTTATATATATATATATATATATATATATATATATATATATATATATATATATAACACAGTCACATTGCATGCACACACAGTGACAGTTACATCCCTGATATATATACCTGATATATATATATATATATATACATATATATATATATATACATATATATATATATATACATATATATATATATATATATATATATATATATATATATATATATATATATACATATATATCAATACATATACATGTGTATATGTGTACGGGGATGTACAAATGTCCACAAATACATGCAGGATGCTGGGGTTATCTGCACCTACACACACAGCAGTTGTTTGGTGGTAACAGACCAAGACCGCATAATGATAAAACCTCCCAACAACAGAACCCTCTGCCTGTGGAATCTCACCCTGTAGACAGACAACGGTGAGCAGGTAGTATAATGTGCAATGGCATCAGTGCAGGACTTGAACATCCCATATTGTCAGTGGCCAATTGTCCACCTAGCAAACTGTAACCAGGCAGATATGGTGGAACTGGTACCTGTGCACATATAGCAGGGATATTAACATGTACCCCACTGCTAGGATACTAGATACACTAACAGCATAAAGCAGGTTTATTCTACAGGCCACACATGCTGTGTAATACAAAGCCACTTTGCATTGTCCACAAGTATTGTGGCTGCAGCCATATGTACAACAGGTTTAAACAGTGTCACATGCAATATGTACTGCGAGCTATAGTGTGTAATAGTAGGTAGGTAGGGGTTCTAATCTCACTTCAGCCAACGTGTTTGTGTGTGTGTGTGTGTGTGTGTGTGTGTGTGTGTGTGTGTGTGTGTGTGTGTGTGTGTGTGTGTGTGTGTGTGTGTGTGTGTGTGTGTAGATATTTCCCTAACAGCGGTACCGACATGGCCATCTGGCATTTGTCTGTGCCATGGTGAATTATTTTATAGCCATGTGAGTAGTGTACTCCTGCACATTGTCCACCCTGTCAACATCTGCTGATGCCACCCACCTTAACACAAGTGACTGCAAAAACCAACTAATCCAATCACCAGCCAGGAACAGTGAACCACCACAAATTGGCACAAAATCCACACTTTATTTCAAGTTTAGCACTTTCTTCCTCACTCAAGGGATTTCTTCAGAACAATAAACCAAAGAACACACCCAGCTAGCTATATACCCTCCCCAATAAGGCAATTAAAACCATTTGAGCAATTTCCCAAAAAACAATTCATGCATTTGAATAAGAAAGAAACACTAAATATAAGAAACACATACCATGTCAGTACTTAAAACTTTAAAAACATAAATTACATACTCTTGTGACAACAATATCATAACATTAAAAGAAAAAAACAGTAATAATAATTTACAATTTAAACTCGTTACCCTAAAATTTTATGCAATTTTAAAATGCTAGAGATGCTAATCATCTCATTTATACCTGGATATTGGGATGCATTTAAAAACAATTGCCACCTCAGCTCCAGCACATCTAGATGTATGTCTAAAATTCTACCCTCCAACTTCTCCAAATTCTACTCTCCAACCAAGATTGAACTTGACAGTCATGAGGAGAAGGTAAACATTTGCACCACACCACACTCATCACATAGTCTCACTAAGTCTACACCACCAAAATCCACACATAGTAACACAAAAATATTTGCGGAGGCTCTCAGTAATAACCTGTCTAAGCAACAGAGACCTCCAAAGCAGAAACGCACGCAACCTCCATCCCCCTACACAACCCAAATGACACATAGCCCACATATTCAGTGTGCCACTCAACCACAGCCAATAAGGTAAAACAATGTACCCAACACACTAGTCATAGGTGACTCTATAGTTAGGCACACTGATGTCCCACTCACTAGGCTAAACAAGGAGAAGATTACTGTCAGCTGCCTGTCAGGTGCTAGGATCTGACACATAACCCATGCACTCAGGTCACTCCACAACAAGTACAAATATGACTCCATCATTGTCCATGTTGGTGTGAATGACCTGAGACGTACCTCCCTGGACTACATGAAAAGAGACATGGAAGAGCTCTCTGATCTTGTAGCCCAGGCAGGTATGACCCTAGCCCTGAGTAGCATTCTGCCATCGCCCAGAATGATACCGCAGCACAAGGACAAAATGATTGACTTCAACAATTGGCTAGGCTTTTGGTGTCATTCTAAGGGGATCCAGTAACTGTCTGCTTGGGATGACATGGTCGACAGGCCATGATGCTTTGCCACAGATGGCCTGCATCTGTTGCCCTTGGAATTCCGGATACTGGCTAAGTCTCTTGCTGCCCTTATAGTGCCTTTTTTAGGCAAGGTTCAAATGACAAATTCACCACCGTAGCAGGAACTGGCAAGCAAAAACTGAGGGTAATGCTACTCAATGCTAGAAGTCTAAATCTCAAAATGCACTCACTTGAGGCACTCCTTAAAATGGGGAACATCGATATCTGTGCAGTGATTGAAACCTGGTTCAAGGCTCCAGTGAGCACCCTTGCACTACCAGGCTATAACTCATACCACACTTTTCGGCCATGTAACCTGGACCAAAACACCAAAGATGTGTCCATATTCATTAAGGATATCCACACCTCCAGGCTAGTTGCTCAGCATAATGCATCCGAGGTTATCCAAGTGCAACTAACTCTGGGCAAAACTGCAATCCAAATTGTAGCTTGCTACAGATCCCCCACCATGCCTCAGGATTCCCACTCCTCTTTTCTTGATGTACTGGAAAATATTAGGGTTCAACCAAACACCCTAATAATGGGTAACTTCAACTACCCCACCATTAACTGGGAAAACTACTCGTGTACCAACTCCTTAGCTCAACGCTTTCTGGAATTCATAAACTCCAATGCCCTGGATCAACTTATCCACAAGCCCACCAAGTGTAACAATATCCTAGACCTAGTCATTACCAACATGAGTTACCGGTGTTCCACACCTGAAGTCAACTCCTTGTTGGTCCGATCTGACCATAAGCTAATCACCCTTGATATCCACATTCCACCCCACCCCCCATTAAAGAAACCATGTTAAAAAATTTCTCCATAGCCGACTTCATGCTTCTTAAGACAGAAGTGGCGAACTTCATGACACCCATTCAGATGGACAATACAGTTATGACTACTGAATCCTACACAAATGCACTCCATAATCCCTTACACGAGTGCATGGATCGTGCTATCCCAAACAGAACCAAGACGCTATCCTCCAAAAAAAGGAAGCCAGTCTGGTGGTCCCCTGCCATAAACACACTGTACTCGGTATTCCGAATACATCTATTCTAGTGTATGCTTTAACTATGTCGTATTTTGGAACTATTTTATAAAGCATACACTAGAATAGATTGGCAATTATATGAGCTATTTGTCGATGGAACAATATCCGAGCAGGAATATAACTATTTATTAGTGGAATCACCAGTAACCCCGTCAATCTTCGGAATACCTAAGATACATAAAAATGTTTGTAACCCACCATTTAGACCAATAGTGTCTGCTAAATTATCAAAAATGGAAGCAATAGCACACTATTTAGATGTGAATTGTGGTATGTTAATAGAGAACATTAGCCATATTATTAAAGATTCATGGCAGTGTCTAGACAGGTTAAAAGATTATAACAATTGTATTGGAAATGAAAACAATCTGGACAATCTGGACAATGTTAGTATTGTAACAATTGACATTAAAAACTTGTTTTCAGTAATTCCATTAGATAAAGGTATACAATATTTTGAGGAAAGTTTGGATTTCTATAGTAAGATGCATATAGTAAAAAGAAAAACTATGGCAGAAATGATGGAAATGGTCTTGGAAAACAATTTTTTCAAATACAACGGTGAATTTTTTAAACAATGTTCAGGTGTGGCTATGGGGGCAAGATGTGCCCCCATATATGCCAACTTAGTTTTAGCCACATGGGAAAGGAATTTTGTTTTTAGTAGCAAGTATTGGTCAAAAATAGATCTATATTTGAGATTTCTTGACGACTTGCTGGTATTTTGGATAGGAAGTCAGGATGAATTATTAGAATTCATTGAATATTTGAATCATACGACAGATTTTTTAAAATTTACTTATAATTCTAATAATCAAGCAGGTGACTACTTGGACATCAAAATATACAAAAAGAATAATAAATTGGAGTCAAGTATCTACCGGAAAAAGACATTTTCAAATTCATATCTGCATTATAATAGTTGTCACCCTGAGTTTCAAAAACGTAGTCTTGTGAAAGGACAAATGGTTAGGTTATCGAGGATGATTAGTGAAGACAATATTTATGCAACAGAAATAGAATTTTTAATTGACATGTTATTAAAGAGAGGATACCCTAATAGACTACTGCAGAATATTAAAAAGGAGATTTCAAATAGGAGACATATTGACTACCAGCCAATATTAAAACATGGATTGATGACAAAAAAAGATAAGAATTATTCTAAAAACGAAAAGAAAATCAATGCTATGGTAGTACCATATAGTAGTAATGCTTATGAAATAAAAAACATCCTTAATGAAGTATGGGACACTGTTTTTAATGCACAAAATGAAATTTTGGACGAAATAGGAAGCAAGCCATTAGTAGTTTTTAGTAGAGGAAGAAATTTAAAGGAATATTATGAAAGTGTGATAAGATACAAAGACTCACAAATGAGTAAATGTGGATTTTGCAGGTCATGTCGATTTATTAGAGATGGGCCTTATGTTACAGTTAAGGGTCAAAATCGGACCATACGGTGTCCGGGACATGTGAATTGCAATACGAAATTAATAGTATACTTGGCTACGTGCTTAACTTGTCAAGCTTTTTACGTGGGAAAGACCATAAGGAAACTAAAAGAAAGAATAGTTGAACACACTAGGGATATCAAAAATAAAAAAACAAGTAATGCACTTTATATGCATAGTTCAGTGTGTCCAGAATTTAAGAAATTTCTGTTTTTTGTCATAGATAGAATACCATTAGAAACGTCTAAAGAGGGTGATGTAAATGCTTTATTAGAATTAAAAGAATGTTTGTGGCAACTGAGATTAAATGCTTGTAAAAAACCTGGTATTAACGAGCAAATCTCTATTGCCAGCAAACTAAAATTAAATGCACATATAATTTAGATTAATATACAATTTTAACTGTATGTTTTGATTTATATTTAATATTTCTATTAAAATGTGTTTTTAAATAACATATGTCAATTTTAATATAGATATATTTTTATTGCATAGGTTTTTATATTTATATTTATACTTTATACATTACATCTTACTGTAATTAATTATAGATGTGATATTTATATATATATATATATATTTAATTGTCATTGTTATTTATTAATATATTTATTTATTATTGTAATTTATTAATACATTTCATGAAATTGAAGCAATTTTTATATAGTTTTATAGTATAGTGGTCAAGCCCTACAGTTATTATAGTAATTCAAAGTGATCAATAAGATATACCATTCGCTAATTACAAATGAAATGAATGAACTGTTTCTATTGGTTGATTATAGTATAAATGACATACTGCTCCATTTTTTATGTTACTCTGATGAAACCCGCATTGTGGCGGGTGAAAGCGCTCAGTGAAGTGATTGTTTTATTAAAGTTTTCTTCGTTCATCACAGTTGGACTCCGCTATTGATTCACCTTTACGATTTTTTTTAATCCTCTGTGCTTGGACACCAGGTGATTACTTTCCACTGAAGAATGTGAATTTGCAGCTTCCTATTTCTTTGCTAACACTGTTAGATAAGGTCCTCGTTACCTTCATTGACCACTGAATTCCCTACAGTTGGATCACATGAGGATTATCACTTCAATAGATGGGAAGAGTTTGCATTCCTGACATTGAAGAACTATATGCTTTTATCTTCAGCATGTATACTAACACCTGTATATTGCACCCTTGTTCTTCAAGGTTTGTTTAGGCTTCCCATCCCATGAAGCAATTGGTCCATTGATTTATAATATCATTGCCACCCCTCTTAGGAGTGTTTCTTTTCATTTTTTTTAAATGATGTCCTTGCTGCCCTAATCCTTAAAAAGGCCAGTCAATCTTGGAAACTATCTTTCTGTCTCAAACATTCCTTTTCTTGATAAGATTCTTGAGAAACTGGTGTGCTGTCAGCTGGAGAATAACTTGAGTTGTCATGATATTCTCAATATATGCCAATTGGGTTTTAGGGCTTGACATAGTACTGAGACAGCACTAACCATATTAATAATATCCTTGTTGTCAGAGTGCAAGATCAATATTTTGTTTTGGTCTTTGTTTATCTCTCCTTGACATTTGTGATTTGAGTATTTCTGCAGTACTTGCATGGTTCTTGACCAGAGACTGGTTTAGGATTTAAGTCCTCTTCTTCCTACCCACTCATTGCTGGGGATACCTCAGGGGTCCATGCTAGGTGCTCTATTATTCATCATTTACATAGTTCCACCAGGACGTTATCTATTTCTGAGGTTTACAGTACCACTGCTACACTGATGACACTCAGCTCTACATATCACTTCCTCAGGATTCTATGCATGCCCTTACATTCCTTTCTCATGGCTTGGAACTTCTCCATGATTGTGTAGTTGATAATAGGCCCAAACGCTATACCTCACAGACTGTGGCTTTCATGGTACATGCTACCTTGAATGACTCTTCTCTTCCAGTTTTGTCACCTAATATTTGTTACCAGGGTGATAATCTTTCCTATGTGTCTAAGTTGCATGATTCTTTTTTAAGAAAAATATCATTAATTTAATATATTTATAATATATTCACAAAAAGGAAGAAATTCAACTTCACATATTGTAATACAATGATAGGAATACATTGAATTATCAAGGTAATCTTATAGAATTAACACATTAAGAATCTTGATATTTTAATAGCAACATTTCAAGGTTATCCCAACAACTAAAGGTCTTACTATGATTTATGGATCTTATTCTGATCACTTCTTTTTCAGTTTCAAATAGTATTTTTGTTAAATTTAAAAAGTCTTTCTACGTAGGAACTAAATTCAATTTCCAATTTTTGTAATAACTTTTCTGGCAACTACCAAGAGAGCCCAAAAGAGTTTTTGCTCTTTGGCTTTTACAGATACAGGAAGTGGAGCATTCATTGGTATTACTGATCTGGTTAAAGAACAATTATCAGACCACAACCCATTAAAATGTATTTATCTCTTCCCAATATGAATTTAATTTTTCACAATCCATAAACATGTATGTACAATCAGCTTTTACTACATCTCCAACAAATGGAAGAAGTCATTTTACTAAACTTAGAGATTTTATATGGAGTAACAAACATTCTAGATATATATTTCCACTAAACACTTTCCAGTATAAACTTGAAGAAGTTCGACTAACTGATTTAAGTATCAAAGTTTTATTCTTACCATCTGAGTCACTCAATCTACCACTATCTAAGAAATTCCAGAATTTTCCATCAAAATTATTATTTATAATGAACTTACATAGCTTGGACAAGTTTCCTTTGTATGTCAATCAACCTTCAATAACAGCATTCATATATTCATATAGTCATATATTCATATAATAGGGGAATAATGTTCTGTTCCTCTTCACTCATATTATCCACAAATTCATTTATTTTCTTACTGATGGATAATATTAACTGGATAGAAGATTCATCCAATTTATATTCTTTCATTAAATATTGTTGGAACTTTGCTTTTCCTTTCTCAAAACAATCAGACCATAATACTAATCCATTCCTTTTTAGTCAATTCATTTTAACATTATTCTGAGTTTCCCTAAATCTAGAGGTATGTGCAATAGGAAAACACAAAAATTTAAATTATCATATTAATGGAGTTTTAAAAACATATTTCTTAATTGTTTTAAGAATTGGTTTCATATAAGCAGACTCTAAAGATGGAAATGAATTTCCCTCTAAGGTAAATTTTGTTAACCAAATGAAAGGATTATTACATTCTTCTAATTAATAATGTTTAATAAATTTATAAGAATTTAGTATAATGTGATTTTGGATGGTTTTCCATTGACTAGTGTAGGCTGCAACAGAAGAGGATTCTACATCTGGGAGGATAATACTCCCATAATCTCACAATCTTACATTATTTCTATAAGCAATTCTCAGCTTTTAAGGATACCATAAGAATGAAGTTATTTTTTTTCTATTTCCTTTAGACTTTTTTTTAGGTATTAAAGCTATTGAATGTAATGTGTATATATGTATGTATGTATGTGTGTGTATATATATATATATATATATATATATATATATATATATATATATGGTACCTGAGATGGTCAACAGGCCATATGATCGCCACTCATTTGGTTGACAATTCATTTGGTCGACAAGCAGATTTGCCCCCCTCCCCAATGTTGTGCGACCCTGGAGTTGATATATATAGTTAGAGGGGGTGTGGGGGGCATAACATGCTTGTCGACCAAATGAACTTTCGACCATATGAGTGTCGATCATATGGCCTGTTGACCATCTCAGGTAGACCCATATATATATATATATATATATATATATATATATATATATATATATATATATATACACACACACACACACACACACACACACACACACTCATGGATAATACAATCATTTTATTAAGCACTAACCTATCCTCAGAAGTAAGAAAACATTATTCCACTATATAACAAGAAGTAATATTTCAATTACTTTTTCAAAATTATTAATAATAAGCTTACGTCTGGATAGATTTTTATTCCTAAATATTTGAATTATTTTCCTTCCCAATTATATTTATATTTATCCTTAAACTTAGTATCTAGTAATTGGTTTAACACTAAAGTTTCAGTTCTATTGCTATTAAATTTCAGCATAGATAATTCTTGAAACTTTTCAATTTCCTCATCTATTTCTTCAATCAAATCATTTAAATCTTCTACAGTTAGTAAAATATCATCTGCAAAAAGATGTATTTTAAATTGACAATCTCTGTTAAGTGGGAATACATCACTTTTTTCATTGCTTTTATATTATTAGCTAAGGGTTCAATAACTAATGCAAACAATAAAGGGGGCAAGGGACACCCCTGTTTTATGCCTTTGTTTAAAGTGAATCTTCAGAAATATAAGATCCAATTTTAACATATGCTTTGGAGTCTCTATATAGTTTTTTTTAATATTCCAATAAACTGTTCTGGAAATGCAAATGCTTCTAAAGTTTTAAAAAAAAGTATTTCCAGTCTACAGAATTTAAAGCTCTCTTGATATCTAAGCTAATTATGGTCAATTTCCCGTGTATTCCATTTGCTAACTCTGAGATAGTTACTACCATTTTTATACTATTATATACATTAATCTATTGACTATAAATCCTGTTTGATATTTATTAATTACTTTATCTACTATATCTTTTAACCTAATGATGAAAATGGAAAAAATATTTTATAGTCTACATTTAATAATGGAATAGGTCTATATGAGGAGACTAACTTATTATCCTTACCTTGTTTAAGTACAAGTGAGATTACAGAACATTTCTATGAGGGAGGAAATATTTTGTCATCCTGAATTATCCTGCAAATGTCACTCAGTAATTGTAAAATATTTAATAGAAATCCATATAACTGCGGTGGTGGTGCTGCGGTAGCGTTGTCGCTTCACAGTAAGATGTTGTCCTGTTCGATTCTCAGCTAGAGCGTCTTCTGTGCAGAGACATGCATGAATGGGCGTATCTTCATTAAAGGTTGTGTGTCAGAGCTGG